>NC_136065.1:277624833-277627333 GCF_964261635.1 Lissotriton helveticus | reverse complement strand
GTGCGAACAGGCCTCTCCCGCCTCCCCAGGTGGAGGCTTCCCAGCTGCACCCTCAGCGCTCCAGGCGCCCGGAAAAGGGTTCTTCCACTGTGGCCATGCTGCAACGTCTCGCCCGGCAGGGTGGAGCCCGTCCGCTCATTTGACCCCACGATCGCCAGTAGCTACCGAACTCTCAAAATGGCGGTCGACCTGGCAAGAGCGGGCCCAGCATAAAGAAATGGCCCGGTCACTGGTTGACTCCACCACCGTAGTCCTCCACGACCTTGAAGATTCTAGAGGAGCCGCGGGAGTCACCGACCCCCGATGGGGAATGACTGCCATGATCGCCCGTGGAGTGACGAAACTGTATCCGCGGGACGTCGGCGCTCCCATGCTGGCGCCAGCCTCACTTTGAATTACTAGAATCCTGCAGACCTCAGTTCCGGTGAAAGCACAGTGTGACCCGGTAGGAAAAATTGTTGCACCCCCTCCCCTTTTTGACTGATAGTTCATACCACCGATCCTTTCCTTTGCCCTTTTAACAGAACTTTGGACTGCCTCCCCCTCTTTTACATTTTCTAGAGAAAACAAAACATTAACCACTACATTAGCATAGCAGTTGACACCAGAACTGTATTCAAATTGAAAACCAACAACATCTTCAACAGAATCCTTTTTGTTTCTGCTGTGACCCTGCTACAGCACAGGCATTGTCCCCAGCAGTAATTCTGCAATGCCGGTAAGAATAGCTGTGGTGCCTACTGGACTCACTCACCCCCGCGGCGCCCCACGCCGTTATGTGCTGGGCGGCAACTTACTAGACATCACTTTCGTGCCATCTAGATTTCAGCGCGTTCTGCTGCCTTGGAACTATTCGCACAACAGACTGCTACTGACGACCCACCCCCAGGCAACATCTTCTGAATTTTCATAATTTGAAAGAACTAGTAACATGTCCTCATCAGGAATTCAAAAGAAATTGCCACGGTCTCTTCGTTGTTTAAATGTTTTTACTGTTTTTGTTTTGTTGTATATATTTATATGTTATTAAAGTTTTATATTCCTACTACTTTGTTGGAGTGCTATATATTTTTAATGTGACACATAATTGTAAAAACTTTGATGTACAAAGAGTCATTCCTGGAATCTTCCGCTTCAGGCTCGGTCCCCTCCCCAATCACAATACAGGATGGTTTTCAGATAGTAGGAACACGTGTGGTGTGACGGATCTCATCGGGTGTGGGCCTTGATCTACTATAACTCCTTTGAAGAGGGGTGATTCTTTACAGCTGGGGCCATAAACTACATCTGCAGGGCTAGGTGATAGCCTGGACAATCGGACACAGAGGAAGAGGAGTGTCAGAGGGTGCGGTAGTGAATAGGGCGAAAGGGAGGTGTCGGGCGGGCACAGAGTGTGATTTTCAGGGAAGAGCAGCGCAGATGGGGGGAGGTTTATTGCCGATGCATAAGATAGAGAGCGGGGGTGACCAGTGCCTGGGGAAGATGCTTGCGAGGGTGGGGAGCCATGCTACGAATCGACAGCGTGCAGAGAGTGGGTCTGGTCAAGGCATCTAAAATGGCTGCCGTGCACGACAAAAGTGTGGCATTTCAAAAAAGGCAAGATGGCGCAGACAATGTTTTTCAACACTTCCTCATTTCCTTCGAATCGAACGTTAACAGACGTTGGTGCATATTACCAAAGTTAAGCGATATTTATCGCTAACGATGCTTACCAACAAATTTTTTACCGCTAAGCATCGTCAGAAATTATCGAAGATAAACCTTGCTATTATCAAGGTTTATCGCAAATGCGATAATAAACGGCCGCAATGCATGAATATCGCTAAAAAGTCAGCGATATTCATGCATTACCGAGCTAATGCTCTTAGCCATGTTATCCACCTCCCATTGGATAACATGGCTAAGAACTGCTCAGGGCAGGTGTTACTTTTTGGAGATATTCGCGCTTAGCGCGAATATCTCAAAGTTGGTAATAGGAGATAGATATCTTGCATGTTGTAATGCAAATTATTGTGGTATATGGAACTCATACCATAATCTCTCAGGAAAGCAGAAACTGATCCTTTTGGGACCGCCTAAAAAGGCCTAGGGGGTGAGGGGTACTCTACTTTGCCCCCTTTTCACGTTCCGAACTATTTTATTTTACTCTCTTCTGTAATTACACAAAATAGCAGCGATAAGATGCATCGGAGACACACAGTGAGAGAAAGGAGGCCGGAGATGAAGAAGAGATGTCAAATACACATTGGAGATAATATAGTGGCAGAAGGGAAGTAAATATGAGTAAACTTACCATGTAACATAAAAATGTTGCACTCTATACTATAACTCTCATTTTATACTACAATCACTTCGCTACAACCTCATAAATTAAAAATAAAAATGAATAATGTCTCAAAATTTTTTGATTTCTAAATATAAATTTATTCTTCAGAATTTTCTAAATTTAAAAGAACTAGTAACATGTCCTCATCAGCAATTTCCTCATAAAGTCTGCAAT